>NC_069504.1:598892093-598939593 GCF_027579735.1 Bombina bombina
ATACAGTAATGGCATGGTTACATATTTAAAAAGCATAATTAGGCAGTGTCGACTTTAGCATCAAATTAGCTTTGTTTAAATGATACTCTTCGTTGAAGAGGCACCTAGGTGGGTGTTTTGAGCACTACATTGCACAAGAGCACTAGATGGCAGCACGATTTCCTGCAGTTTTTCTTAACTCCAGTTCAAGTACCCCTAACAGACCAGATATTCATAATATCTAATATCTTAGGGAACAGATTAAAGGAACAGTCTACTCCAAATAAAAGATAATCTTTTATTACTGATTACCCAGTTTTGCATAACCTACACTGTTTTATTAATGTTTTACCTGTGTGTGATTACCTTGTAGCGAAGTCTCTGCAGGTTGCTCCCTTATCTCAGTTCTTTTGGTAGACTTGAATTTTAGCCAATCAGTGCTGACTCCATGGGAGTGACCACAATGTTATGGCACACATGAATTAGTGCTGTCTAGCTGTGAAAAACTATCAAAATGCACTGAGATAAGAGGCTGTCTTTAAGGAAATAGAAATTAGCATATAAGCCTACCTAGGCCTAGCTTTCAACAAACAGGTCTAACTTTCAACAAACAAATTTGAAGATAAAATTAAATTGGAATTATGTTTTTTAAATTGCATGTCCTATCTGAATCATGATATTTTTTCTTTCATGTTATTAGCAAGAGTCCATGAGCTAGTGACGTATGGGATATACATTCCTACCAGGAGGGGCAAAGTTTCCCAAACCTCAAAATGCCTATAAATACACCCCTCACCACACCCACAATTCAGTTTTACAAACTTTGCCTCCCATGGAGGTGGTGAAGTAAGTTTGTGCTAGATTCTATGTTGATATGCGCTTCGCAGCAGGTTGAAGCTCGGTTTTCCTTTCAGAGTGCAGTGAATGTCAGAGGGATGTGAAGAGAGTATTGCCTATTTGAATACAATGGTCTTCCTCTAGGGGATCTATTTCATAGGTTCTCTGTTATCGGTCGTAGAGATTTCTTCTCCTACCTCCCTTTTCAGATCGACGATATACTCTTATATACCATTACCTCTACTGATTCTTGTTTCAGTACTGGTTTGGCTATCTACTATATGTAGATGAGTGTCCTGGGGTAAGTAAATCTTATTTTTTGTGACACTCTAAGCTATGGTTGGGCACTTTATATGTAAAGTTCTAAATATGTCTTTAAACTTATATTTGCCATGATTCAGGATAATCAGTATTCCTTCATTCAGACTGTCAGTTTCATTATTTGGGATAATGCATATTAATAAATATTTTTTCTTTCATGTAATTAGCAAGAGTCCATGAGCTAGTGACGTATGGGATATACATTCCTACCAGGAGGGGCAAAGTTTCCCAAACCTCAAAATGCCTATAAATACACCCCTCACCACACCCACAATTCAGTTTTACAAACTTTGCCTCCTATGGAGGTGGTGAAGTAAGTTTGTGCTAGATTCTACGTTGATATGCGCTCCGCAGCAGGTTGGAGCCCGGTTTTCCTCTCGGCGTGCAGTGAATGTCAGAGGGATGTGAGGAGAGTATTGCCTATTTGAATGCAGTGATCTCCTTCTTCGGGGTCTATTTCATAGGTTCTCTGTTATCGGTCGTAGAGATTCATCTCTTACCTCCCTTTTCAGATCAACTATATACTCTTATATATACCATTTCCTCTACTAATTCTCGTTTCAGTACTGGTTTGGCTTTCTACTACATGTAGATGAGTGTCCTGGGGTAAGTAAGTCTTATTTTCTGTGACACTCTAAGCTATGGTTGGGTACTTTTATATAAAGTTCTAAATATATGTATTCAAACATTTATTTGCCTTGACTCAGGATGTTCAACGTTCCTTATTTCAGACAGTCAGTTTCCTATTTGGGATAATGCATATGAATAAATCATTTTTTTCTTACCTTAAATTTGACTTTTCCCTGTGGGCTGTTAGGCTGGCGGGGGCTGAAAATGCTTCATTTTATTGCGTCATTCTTGGCGCTGACTTTTTTGGCGCAAAAATTTTTTTCTGTTTCCGGCGTCATACGTGTCGCCGGAAGTTGCGTCATTTTTTACGTTCTTTTGCGCCAAAAGTGTCGGCGTTCCGGATGTGGCGTCATTTTTGGCGCCAAAAGCATTTAGGTGCCAAATAATGTGGGCATCTTTTTTGGCGCTAAAAAAAATATGGGCGTCACTATTGTCTCCACATTATTTAAGTCTCATTATTTTGTGCTTCTGGTTGCTAGAAGCTTATTCACTGGCATTTTTTTCCCATTCCTGAAACTGTCATTTAAGGAATTTGATCAATTTTGCTTTATATGTTGTTTTTTCTATTACATATTGCAAGATGTCCCACGTTGAAGCTGAGTCAGAAGATACTTCTGGAAAATCGCTGCCTGGTGCTGGAGCTACCAAAGCTAAGTGTATCTGCTGTAAACTTTTGGTATCTGTTCCTCCAGCTATTGTTTGTACTGTTTGTCATGACAAACTTGCTAATGCAGATAATATTTCCTTTAGTACTGTTACATTACCTGTTGCTGTTCCGTCAACATCCTAATATTCAGAGTGTTCCTGATAACATAAGAGATTTTGTTTCTAAATCCATTAAGAAGGCTATGTCTGTTATTCCTCCTTCTAGTAAACGTAAAAGGTCTTTTAAAACTTCTCATTTTTCAGATGAATTTTTAAATGAACATCATCATTCTGATACTGATATTGGTTCTTCTGATTCAGAGGATTCTGTCTCAGAGGTTGATGCTGATAAATCTAAATATTTATTTAAAATGGAATTTATTCGTTCTTTACTTAAAGAAGTCCTAATTGCATTAGAAATTGAGGATTCTAGTCCTCTTGATACTAAATCTAAACATTTAGATAAGGTTTTTAAATCTCCTGTAGTTATTCCAGAAGTGTTTCCTGTCCCTGGTGCTATTTCTGAAGTAATTTCCAGGGAATGGAATAATTTGGGTAATTCTTTTACTCCTTCTAAACGTTTTAAGCAATTATATCCTGTGCCATCTGACAGATTAGAATTTTGGGACAAAATCCCTAAGGTTGATGGGGCTGTCTCTACTCTTGCTAAGCGTACTACTATTCCTATGGCAGATGGTACTTCCTTTAAGGATCCTTTAGATAGGACAATTAAATCCTTTCTAAGAAAAGCTTACTTGTGTTCAGGTAATCTTCTTAGACCTGCTATATCTTTAGCGGATGTTGCTGCAGCTTCAACTTTTTGGTTAGAAGCTTTAGCGCAACAAGTAACAGATCATAATTCTCATAGCATTATTATTCTTCTACAACATGCTAATAAATTTATTTGTGATGCCATCTTTGATATCATTAGAGTTGATGTCAGGTATATGTCTCTAGCTATTTTAGCTAGAAGAGCTTTATGGCTTAAAACTTGGAATGCTGATATGTCTTCTAAGTCTACTCTGCTTTCCCTTTCTTTCCAGGGTAATAAATTATTTGGTTCTCAGTTGGATTCTATTATCTCAACTGTTACTGGAGGGAAAGGAACTTTTTTACCACAGGATAAAAAATCTAAAGGTAAATTTAGGTTTAATAATCGTTTTCGTTCCTTTCGTCACAACAAGGAACAAAAGCCTGATCCTTCATCCTCAGGAGCGGTATCAGTTTGGAAACCATCTCCAGTCTGGAATAAATCCAAGCCTTTTAGAAAACCAAAGCCAGCTCCCAAGTCCACATGAAGGTGCGGCCCTCATTCCAGCTCAGCTGGTAGGGGGCAGATTACGTTTTTTCAAAGAAATTTGGTTCAATTCCGTTCACAATCTCTGGATTCAGAACATTGTTTCAGAAGGGTACAGAATTGGCTTCAAGATGAGACCTCCTGCAAAGAGATTTTTTCTTTCCCGTGTCCCAGTAAACCTAGCGAAGGCTCAAGCATTTCTGAAATGTGTTTCAGATCTAGAGTTGGCTGGAGTAATTATGCCAGTTCCAGTTCTGGAACAGGGGTTGGGGTTTTATTCAAATCTCTTCATTGTACCAAAGAAGGAGAATTCCTTCAGACCAGTTCTGGTTCTAAAAATATTGAATCATTATGTAAGGATACCAACATTCAAGATGGTAACTATAAGGACTATCCTGCCTTTTGTTAAGCAAGAGCATTATATGTCCACAATAGATTTACAGGATGCATATCTGCATATTCCGATTCATCCAGATCACTTTCAGTTTCTGAGATTCTCTTTCCTAGACAAGCATTACCAGTTTGTGGCTCTACCGTTTGGCCTAGCTACAGCTCCAAGAATTTTTACAAAGGTTCTCGGTGCCCTTCTGTCTGTAATCAGAGAACAGGGTATTGTGGTATTTCCTTATTTGGACGATATCTTGGTACTTGCTCAGTCTTCACATTTAGCAGAATCTCATACGAATCGACTTGTGTTGTTTCTTCAAGATCATGGTTGGAGGATCAATTTACCAAAAAGTTCATTGATTCCTCAGACCAGGGTAACCTTTTTAGGTTTCCAGATAGATTCAGTGTCCATGACTCTGTCACTAACGGACAAGAGACGTCTAAAATTGATATCAGCTTGTCGAAACCTTCAGTCACAATCATTCCCTTCGGTAGCTTTATGCATGGAAATTCTAGGTCTTATGACTGCAGCATCGGACGAGATCCCCTTTGCTCGTTTTCACATGCGACCTCTTCAGCTCTGTATGCTGAACCAGTGGTGCAGGGATTACACAAAGATATCTCAATTAATATCTTTAACACCGATTGTACGACACTCTCTGATGTGGTGGACAGATCACCATCGTTTAGTTCAGGGGGCTTCTTTTGTTCTTCCGACCTGGACTGTAATTTCAACAGATGCAAGTCTGACAGGTTGGGGAGCTGTTTGGGGGTCTCTGACAGCACAAGGGGTTTGGGAATCTCAGGAGGTGAGATTACCGATCAATATTTTGGAACTTTTTTCAGAGCTCTTCAGTCATGGCCTCTTCTAAAGAGAGAATCGTTCATTTGTTTTCAGACAGACAATGTCACAACTGTGGCATACATCAATCATCAAGGAGGGACTCACAGTCCTCTGGCTATGAAGGAAGTATCTCGAATTCTGGTATGGGCCGAATCCAGCTCCTGTCTAGTTTCTGCGGTTCATATCCCAGGTATAGACAATTGGGAAGCGGATTATCTCAGCCGCCAAACGTTACATCCGGGCGAATGGTCTCTTCACCCAGAGGTATTTCTTCAGATTGTTCAAATGTGGGGACTTCCAGAAATAGATCTGATGGCCTCTCATCTAAACAAGAAACTTCCCAGGTATCTGTCCAGATCCAGGGATCCTCAAGCGGAAGCAGTGGATGCATTGTCACTTCCTTGGAAGTATCATCCTGCCTATATCTTTCCGCCTCTAGTTCTTCTTCCAAGAGTAATCTCCAAGATTCTGAAGGAATGCTCGTTTGTTCTGCTGGTCGCTCCAGCATGGCCTCACAGGTTTTGGTATGCGGATCTTGTCCGGATGGCCTCTTGCCAACCGTGGACTCTTCCGTTAAGACCAGACCTTTTGTCGCAAGGTCCTTTTTTCCATCAGGATCTCAAATCCTTAAATTTAAAGGTATGGAGATTGAACGCTTGATTCTTGGTCAAAGAGGTTTCTCTGACTCTGTGATTAATACTATGTTACAGGCGCGTAAATCTGTATCTAGAGAGATATATTATAGAGTCTGGAATACCTATATTTCTTGGTGTCTTTCTCATAATTTTTCTTGCCATTCTTTTAGAATACCGAGAATTTTACAGTTTCTTCAGGATGGTTTAGATAAGGGTTTGTCCGCAAGTTCCTTGAAAGGTCAAATCTCTGCTCTTTCTGTTCTTTTTCACAGAAAGATTGCTATTCTTCCTGATATTCATTGTTTTGTACAAGCTTTGGTTCGTATAAAACCTGTCATTAAGTCAATTTCTCCTCCTTGGAGTTTGAATTTGGTTCTGGGGGCTCTTCAAGCTCCTCCGTTTGAACCTATGCATTCATTGGACATTAAATTACTTTCTTGGAAAGTTTTGTTCCTTTTGGCAATCTCTTCTGCCAGAAGAGTTTCTGAATTATCTGCTCTTTCTTGTGAGTCTCCTTTTCTGATTTTTCATCAGGATAAGGCGGTGTTGCAAACTTCTTTTGAATTTTTACCTAAAGTTGTGAATTCCAACTACATTAGTAGAGAAATTGTGGTTCCTTCATTATGTCCTAATCCTAAGAATTCTAAGGAGAAATTGTTGCATTCTTTGGATGTTGTTAGAGCTTTGAAATATTATGTTGAAGCTACTAAGTCTTTCCGAAAGACTTCTAGTTTATTTGTTATCTTTTCCGGTTCTAGAAAAGGCCAGAAAGCTTCTGCCATTTCTTTGGCATCTTGGTTGAAATCTTTAATTCATCTTGCCTATGTTGAGTCGTGTAAAACTCCGCCTCAGAGGATCACAGCTCATTCTACTAGGTCAGTTTCTACTTCCTGGGCGTTTAGGAATGAAGCTTCGATTGATCAGATTTGCAAAGCAGCAACTTGGTCCTCTTTGCATACTTTTACCAAATTCTACCATTTTGATGTATTTTCTTCTTCTGAAGCAGTTTTTGGTAGAAAAGTACTTCAGGCAGCGGTTTCATTAAACTTTATTTTGGGTGTGGATTATTTTCAGCAGGAATTGGCTGTCTTTATTTTATCCCTCCCTCTCTAGTGACTCTTGTGTGGAAAGATCCACATCTTGGTTAGTCATTATCCCATACGTCACTAGCTCATGGACTCTTGCTAATTACATGAAAGAAAACATAATTTATGTAAGAACTTACCTGATGAATTCATTTCTTTCATATTAGCAAGAGTCCATGAGGCCCACCCTTTTTGGTGGTTATGATTTTTTTGTATAAAGCACAACTATTCCAATTCCTTATTTTATATGCTTTCGCACTTTTTTATCACCCCACTTCTTGGCTATTCGTTAAACTGAATTGTGGGTGTGGTGAGGGGTGTATTTATAGGCATTTTGAGGTTTGGGAAACTTTGCCCCTCCTGGTAGGAATGTATATCCCATACGTCACTAGCTCATGGACTCTTGCTAATATGAAAGAAATGAATTTATCAGGTAAGTTCTTACATAAATTATGTTTTCTTGTGAGTCTCCTTTTCTGATTTTTCATCAGGATAAGGCGGTGTTGCGAACTTCTTTTAAATTTTTACCTAAGGTTGTGAATTCTAACATTAGTAGAGAAATTGTGGTTCCTTCATTGTGTCCTAATCCTAAGAATTCTAAGGAGAGATCATTGCATTCTTTGGATGTAGTTAGAGCTTTGAAATATTATGTTGAAGCTACTAAGAATTTCCGAAAGACTTCTAGTCTATTTGTTATCTTTTCCA
Source organism: Bombina bombina (assembly GCF_027579735.1). Lineage (NCBI taxonomy): Eukaryota > Metazoa > Chordata > Amphibia > Anura > Bombinatoridae > Bombina > Bombina bombina. The sequence goes on from NC_069504.1 coordinate 598,899,459, forward strand.
CTTCTAGGAAAGGTCAGAAGGCCTCTGCCATTTCTTTGGCATCTTGGTTGAAATCTTGAATTCATCATGCTTATGTCGAGTCGGGTAAAACTCCGCCTCAAAGGATTACAGCTCATTCTACTAGGTCAGTTTCTACTTCCTGGGCGTTTAGTAATGAAGCTTCGGTTGATCAGATTTGCAAAGCAGCAACTTGGTCTTCTTTGCATACTTTTACTAAATTCTACCATTTTCATGTGTTTTCTTCTTCTGAAGCTGTTTTTGGTAGAAAAGTACTTCAGGCAGCTGTTTCAGTTTGAATCTTCTGCTTATAATTTCAGTTTTTTTCATTTAATCTTTATTTTGGGTGTGGATTATTTTTCAGTGGAATTGGCTGTCTTTATTTTATCCCTCCCTCTCTAGTGACTCTTGCGTGGAAAGATCCACATCTTGGGTAGTCATTATCCCATACATCACTAGCTCATGGACTCTTGCTAATTACATGAAAGAAAACATAATTTATGTAAGAACTTACCTGATAAATTCATTTCTTTCATATTAGCAAGAGTCCATGAGGCCCACCCTTTTTTATGGTGGTTATGATTTTTTTGTATAAAGCACAATTATTCCAATTCCTTATTTTTTATTCTTTCGCACTTTTTTCTTATCACCCAACTTCTTGGCTATTCGTTAAACTGAATTGTGGGTGTGGTGAGGGGTGTATTTATAGGCATTTTGAGGTTTGGGAAACTTTGCCCCTCCTGGTAGGAATGTATATCCCATACGTCACTAGCTCATGGACTCTTTCTAATATGAAAGAAATGAATTTATCAGGTAAGTTCTTACATAAATTATGTTTTTCTTACCTTGAAAATTTTCAATTGACTATTTTTCCCTGCGGGCTGTTAGGCTCGCAGGGGCAGAAAATGCTTCAATTTATTGCGTCATTCTTGGCGCAAACTTTTTCTGGCGCAAAATTTTGTCATTTCTGGCGCCGAAGTTGACGCTGGAAGTTGTTTTTTAGTTTACATCATTTTTTTGCGCCAAAAAATGTGGGCGTCTGTTTCGGCGTCGGAGGATGTGGCGTCATACTTGGCGCCAAAAAATATGGGCGTTGTAGTTGGCGCCATTAATGTGGGCGTCGTACTTGGCGCCAAAAATGTGGGCGTCTTTTTTGTTCCACTTTTTTCTCACATTATTTAAGTCTTTTTTCCATTGCTTCTGGTTACTAGAGGCTTGTTATTTTGCTTTTTTTCCCATTCCTGAAACTGTCATTTAAGAAATTTGATAATTTTGCTTTATATGTTGTTTTTTCTATTACATATTGCAAGATGTCACATCCTGACCCTGGATCAGAATCTACTACTGGAAAGATTCTGCCTGATGCTGGTTCTACCAAAGTTAAGTGCATTTGTTGTAAACTTGTGGTAACTGTTCCGCCGGCTGTAGTTTGTGTTAGTTGCCATGATAAACTTTCCAATGCAGATTGTGTCTCCATTAGTAATAATCCTTTACCTGTTGTTCCTTCAACATCTAATGTTCAGGATGTTCCTGGTAATGTAAAATAATTTGTTTCTAATTCTATTAGGAAGGCTCTGTCTGTTATTCCACCTTCCAGTAAACATAAAAGTTTTTTAAAACTTCTCATATTTCGGATGAATTTTTAAGTGACCGCCATCATTCTGACTTATCTGTTTCTGATGAGGATCTATCTGGTTCAGAAGATTCTGCCTCAGATATTGATGCTGATAAATCTTCATATTTGTTTAAGATGGAGTTTATTCGTTCTTTACTTAAAGAAGTGTTGATTGCATTAGATATGGAGGAGTCTAGTCCTCTTGATACTAAATCTGCTAAACGTTTAAATTCAGTTTATAAACCTCATGTGGTTATTCCAGAAGTTTTTCCAGTCCCTGATGCTATTTCAGAACTGATTTCTAGGGAATGGAATAGTCTGGGTACTTCATTTACTCCTTCTCCAAGGTTTAAGAAATTGTACCCTGTGCCATCTGATAGATTAGAGTTTTGGGACAAAATCCCCAAAGTTGATGGGGCTATCTCTATTCGTGCTAAACGTACTACTATTCCTACGGCAGATAGTACTTAGTTTAAGGATCCTTTAGATAGGAAGCTTGAATCCTTTCTAAGGAGAGCTTATTTATGTTCAGGTAATCTTCTTAGACCTGCTATTTCTTTGGCTGTTGTTGCTGCAGCTTCAACTTTTTGGTTGGAGGCTTTAGCGCAACAAGTGTCAGACCATAATGCTTATAGCATTGTTAAACTTCTTCAACGTGCTAATAACTTTGTTTGTGATGCCATTTTTGATATTATTAGAATTGATATCAGGTATATGTCTCTAGCTATTTTAGCTAGTAGAGCTTTATGGCTTAAAACTTGGAAAGCAGATATGACTTCTAAGTCAACCTTGCTTTCTCTCTCTTTCCAAGGCAATAAATTGTTTGGTTCTCAGTTGGATTCAATAATTTCAACTGTTACTCGGGGAAGGGAGCCTTTTTGCCTCAGGACAAAAAATCTAAAGGCAAATATAGGGCTGCTAATCGTTTTCGTTCCTTTCGTCAGAATAAGGAGCAGAATCCTGACCCTTCCTCTAAAGGAACGGTTTCCATTTGCAAACCTTCTCCAGTCTGGAATAAATCCAAGCCTTTTAGAAAGTCAAAACCAGCTCCCATCCATTTTTATTCGATTTCAGCCAGACAACATCACTATGATGTTTGCCAATCAGGGAGGAACGTGCAGTGAGTTGGGAAGGAAGTAAGTTGCATTCTAGAATGGGCGGAACATTACCAATGTCTGATATCGGCAATCCATGTTCCAGGAGTCAAAATTTGGGAAGCGACAAACTCTTCATTCAGTGGAATGGTCTCTGAATCAAGTCTTTGGGGTTCCCCAGAAATAGACCTCATGGCATCTTGTCTTAATTTTAAACTTCCAAGATATGGATCGAGGTCAAAGGATCCTCAGGCGGAATGGACAGATGCGCTGGTAGTTCCCTGGGGTTACAAACTTCTTAATCTGTTTTCCCCTCATTGTGCAGATTCCTTGTGTAATAGTGAGACTCAAACAAGAGAGTTCTGGCTATTCTTATAGCCCCGGCACGTGGATCTCATAACCTTATAGTCTGCTCCTACGAAGTGTCATCTTCTGACTCAGGGTCCTTTTTATCACAATTTAGATTCTCTGAGACTGCTTGGAGATTGAAGAGAGGATCTTAGCTCAGAGAGGGTTTTCTGAGGCTGTAATTGATACCTTAATCCAGTTCGCGCAAGCCTTTCACTAGGTGTGGAAGGTGTACTTATCCTGGTACAGGGCCAATTTTCCACGCGTTATCCAGTCCCTCTTGTAAAAACTGAAGGGTCTTTCAGCTAGTTCTCAGCTGTTTTGTTACATAGAAAGTTGACACGTTTGCCTGATAATAATTTTGCCATGGTTAGAATCAAACCGGTTTCCAAACCTATTGCTCTTCTTGGAGTCTGAATCTTGTTCTTAAGGTTTTGCAACACGCTCCATTTGAGCCTATGCACTCTATTGATATTAAGTTACTATCTTTGAAAGTTTTATTTTTGTTGGCCATCTCTTACACTTGCAGAGTTTCTGAATTATCTGCTCTTTAGTGTGATCCCTTAGCTGTTTTTTCACCAAGATAAGGCTGTTCTTCAAACAAAGTCGGGTTTTCTACCAAAGTGGCATACACTGCCAATATAAATCACAACATTATGGTTCTGTTTCTTTGTCCTAATCCAGTTTAGTCTAAGGAGAGGTTGTTAAATAATTTGGATGGGGTTCGAACATTAAAATTTTACCTTCATGCTACTAAGGATTTTTGTCTCTTCTCCCCTGTTTGTTCTTTTCTCTGGCAAGGGCCAGAAAGTGACTGCTATTTATCTATCCATTTTGGTTGATAAGTGTTATTCATATGGCCTATACTGAGGTGGGACAGCAGCCCCCAGCACGCATTACTGCTCATTCCACTCGTTAGGTGTCTGTCTTGGGCCTTCATGAAGGAGGCTTCAGTTGAACAGATCTGTAAAACTGCTACTTGGTAACATTTCGTGAAAATATTCAGAGAGGACCTTTTTGATGATTTTGTCTCAGCTGAGGCATCTTTTGGAGAAAGGTCCTTCAGGTGGTGGTGCCTTGCAACTAGGTTGAAATCTTTACTATTGTCTCACCTTACATTCTTGTGGACTCCACAGCTTGGGTATAGATTCTCCCATATGTAAGAATAAGGCTTTTGTGGACTCTCACTACCATTAGAAAGGAAAAACAAAATGTATTCTTACTTGATAAATTATTTTGTTTCTTGGTAGTAAGACCACAAACCTGCCCTGTGTTGTTTTTTTGTCCCCTGCTCACAACAGTCTTATTGGCACCTCTTTACCCCACTTTTTTTTTTTTTTTCACGAGGGATACTTGAAAGCTCCGTTTGGGGTGTCTCTGCCTCCTCCTGGTGCCCAGGCGATGGATTTTTTACTGAAATAACTACTGCAGTCATAAAAGGTTGTAAACATATCTTCCCTCCCTGCCAGTGTGCAGTTTAGGGATATTTTTATTTTTAATAAGTATGTATTTTTTACATTTCTCTAGTGTAGTGAACTCTTTATCTAATAGCCGACATTGTACCTTTTTTGTTTGTATAAAAGAAAATCTGTAGTGTAGTGATCGCACACCCTCCCAACAGATTATCAAAGGGGTCCCTCTCCCTCACCCAAATACCTTTTTCTGTAGGTAGGGAAGCCTTCCCCTTCCTCCCCCCTCCAGTGATGCACCACCTGCTCACCTCCCTCCTTCCCTCCCACACCACCCACATCAGCACTGTTACTGTTTGCATCCATGAAGTAATTTTATTTGGTAATGGGAGAATGATCAGCGCTCCCTTCCCATATAAAATCCATATTCCTTCTGGCTGCGGTCTTAGCTGTCAGAGCTGACAGCCAGAACTACAGCATGAGGCAGAGGGTTGTTGTACATAGCTACTACGTGTACGCTGAGCAATGTACACTGTGACGTAGTAACTATGTCCTAGTAGTTAAGGGATTAAAATCAATTTTTGGATTGATAAAGGAGCTTTTAGAACGCCTGACCACTGTATATACATTTTTAACATGGGCCTCATCATGGATTTTCTTCAGCTAAGGCTACTGTTTAATTAACAAATGCAAGTCTAGTATTTTGACAAAATAATTTACTGGTTACAGAGTGCTTTCCACTACAGGTTGGACATTTGGAAATCAGCTAAAATTATTTTGGGTAAAATGTTGCAAATTATTTTTTTTCCTGTACATTTGTCTTATTTCATCTTTAGATTGTTTACGTATGACTATACAATGTACATGACAAGCCTAATGTCTCATTAGTGTGTTTTTTAAATTTTATTATTATTGTATTGTATTGTATTGTATTGTATTGTACCATAGTATTGCCCTGCGTAAAATGTTGGTGCTTTAGAAGTAGATGATGATCCAACCCATTTTTTCATTTTTGCACAAGCATTAGCTAAGGAGAGCCAAGATTATTCATTTGTAAAGTGCTGCCTAATTCTGTAGCACAAAATAACGAGAGACTAGACACTAGAGTATTAGGGATAGGAGCCAATATGTAGGAATTTCTATTTTATCAACAGACCAATCTTATTTTTATTTTTTCATTCTTAGCGGTTAACTTTTTTTAAACCTTTGTACTGCAGTATGTGAGGTTTTTTTAGACTTAGAAACTAGTCTGAAATTTCTAAATGAACAGCATTTTGTCACCCCTAATATTGTGCATTATTAAATGTCGGTAAGAAATGGTGCACATTAAAATAAAGGCAGAATGCACTCTAGACAATAAATGGAGTGCATCATTCCATGACTTAACTGGAAATGACCCCTCTGAGCTATGAATATGGGCAATTCAGAGGAAAAGAGGAACTTTATTTCCAAGGTGAAATTCAAGCTAAAAAATTTTAAGCCAAATAGGTAATGCAATTTATTTTAGTGTAAATTCAGTGGTCTCAAACCATCCAAAAAATTAATGATGCATTTGTCTAGCTTGCCAAAGTTAAATGTCTGCAATGTTTATGTTATATTTGTTTTGTGAAAGTGAATGTTAAAATGTTTGAGCCTAAATGCTGTAACACGCAGATCTGTATGATTAATATACATTTCCATTCTGATAGAGAATGATATATTTTGAAATACACAGTATTATAATTAATCAAATCAGATGAATTAAAAAAAAAAAAATTAAGGTTTTGTTTGGGAGCCACCCACCCCCTTCTTCGAGGCTCCAATTCAGATTATTTTATTTTTTATTTTTTTTATTTTGCTTTTAGATTTGAAAATCAGTATTCTGAAAGCTATAAAGATACTTACTTAGATTTCAGTGCCTTTATAGCTTACTCTTCAGGGCCCTAAAAAATAAAAGGAACCAATACTAGGTGTATATCTATAATTGTCATTAGAAAGGTAGTTTGTAATAAATATTTCTTTCATGTAATTAGCAAGAGTCCATGAGCTAGTGACGTATGGGATATACATTCCTACCAGGAGGGGCAAAGTTTCCCAAACCTCAAAATGCCTATAAATACACCCCTCACCACACCCACAAATCAGTTTTACAAACTTTGCCTCCTATGGAGGTGGTGAAGTAAGTTTGTGCTAGATTCTACGTTGATATGCGCTCCGCAGCAGGTTGGAGCCCGGTTTTCCTCTCAGCGTGCAGTGAATGTCAGAGGGATGTGAAGAGAGTATTGCCTATTTGAATTCAATGATCTCCTTCTACGGGGTCTATTTCATATGTTCTCTGTTATCGGTCGTAGAGATTCATCTCTTACCTCCCTTTTCAGATCGACGATATACTCTTATATATATATATATATACCATTACCTCTACTGATTCTCGTTTCAGTACTGGTTTGGCTTTCTACTACTTGTAGATGAGTGTCCTGGGGTAAGTAAGTCTTATTTTCTGTGACACTCTAAGCTATGGTTGGGCACTTTTATATAAAGTTCTAAATATATGTATTCAAACATTTATTTGCCTTGACTCAGGATGTTCAACGTTCCTTATTTCAGACAGTCAGTTTCATATTTGGGATAATGCATATGGATTAATAAAAAATTTTCTTACCTTAAAATTTGACTTTTTCCCTGTGGGCTATTAGGCTTGCGGGGGCTGAAAATGCTTCATTTTATTGCGTCATTCTTGGCGCTGACTTTTTTGGCGCAAAATTTTTTTTTCTGTTTCCGGCGTCATACGTGTCGCCGGAAGTTGCGTCATTTTTTTTACTTTTTTTGCTCCAAAAGTGTCGGCGTTCCGGATGTGGCGTCATTTTTGGCGCCAAAAGCATTTAGGCGCCAAATAATGTGGGCGTCTTTTTTGGCGCTAAAAAATATGGGCGTCACTATTGTCTCCACATTATTTAAGTCTCATTATTTATTGCTTCTGGTCGCTAGAAGCTTGTTCACTGGCATTTTTTTCCCCATTCCTGAAACTGTCATTTAAGGAATTTGATCAATTTTGCTTTATATGTTGTTTTTTTCTATTACATATTGCAAGATGTCACCGTTTGTCCCTGAGTCAGAAGCCACTTCTGGGAAAAATGCTTAACTGAGTTTCAGTTCTACCAAAGCTAAGTTCATTTATTTTAAATGTTATAAATGTTTATCTTTAGCTATGGTTTGTATTAAGTTATTATGATATACTTTTACATGCAGATTCCATTAGTATTTATGCTTTATACATTTCCATTCTTAAGTACAAGAAATGTTTAGAAGATTTATAAGAAATATTTTTTCTGATTAAGGCTTTGTCTGACTTCGTGCCTTCTAATACAATTTTTAGGTCTTTTTCACTTCTTTTTTAATTATTGAAGTTTCAAATGACCAACAACATACTGATTTATCCTTCTCTGATGTTTTTTTCTCTTTCAGAAATTCTCTTCATCAGATATTGACACTAACAAATCTACTTTTTTATATAAATTTTTTATTATTAACGTCCATTTGTTCTTTGTTGAAGAGGTGTTGATTATTTTGGATATTAAGGTAACTAGTTATTTAAAACTAGCTGACACTATTTCTGCCTTTTTATTCTTCTGTGATTTCAGAGGTTTTCCTTCCAATTCCCCATACTAGGGAATGGAATAGGCTGAGAATTTTCTTTTATTTTTAAACTATATTCTTTCTTCTTTCTCAGCAGTTAAATTTAATTTGGAGGGTTCTCCAATTTATTGGAGCTATCTCTACTCCTACTAATTATGCTATTGTTGTTATAGCAAAATAGTATTTATTTTCCTTTATATAGTTATATCTTATTTATGGAAAATTATTTAGTTTCAGGTACTTTTCTAAGTATCAGATTATGATTTATTTTAGCATTGTTAAAGGGACAACATTTACTAGACTAGGTGCTGTTGCATTTGTCTTGTTGTTTTGCATTTTTGCAAGTCCTCTGTTTTGACTGGTCCTTTAAACTGGACTATCATGCTAATGACTTAATTTGTGTCTTCATTTTATTGAATATATTCGCAAATGAGGGTTAATCTATGTCTTTAGCTATTTTAGCTAGAAGAATTTTGTGTTTTTTTAAAAAAAAAAACAAACAAAAAAAAAAAAAAAATCCATATTTCTTTTGTTCTAAGATAATCAATTTATAATTGGATTCAATTCTTAACTGTTACTATGGGCTTCAAGATTGAGTTCTAAGACTAAACTTTAAGCTTATATTAGTTTGGTTGTTCTTATTAAGGAACAAATTCCTGAGTTCTTTCCCAAGTAACATGTTTATAATTGGGGTTCGAAATCAGCTCCCTAATATTGCGATGTACGTGCCGTATTCCAGCTTGGCTGGTAAGGGGCAGGTTAAGACTTCTTTGAAATTTATTTGGTTCTATTCTGTCCAAATTTCTTTGATTTTATTCCAGTAAGGCTAACACTTTCTTTCAGTGTGTTTCTGTCCTATATATTCTGGATACTGTTGAAGCATGGCTCAAGCGCTGCTCAGACCTGGAATCTTCTGGGGTATTTCTTCCAGTTCTTTTTCTAGGAACTGGGTTTTGGAGTTTTATTCAAACTATTCTGCCTTTTTTATGGTCATTGATAGCATTATTTGTTTTCATTAGATACAATAAATGCATATTCTTCATTTTTCTGTTTTCATTCAGATTATTTCCTGTGGATGCGGAATCTCATATGTTTCACTTGCTCTTCAGGACATAGTTAGAGGATCTTTTTTTCAAAAGCTCTTGATTCCTCACGCAAGGGTCACCTTTTTTAGGTTTCCAGATGTTTTATGTCACTATCTTTGTCTCTATCAGACAAGGGACAATTTGAATTCGGTTCCCTCTGTCGGTACCTTTAGTCTCTATTTCCTTCAGTTGCTATATATGCATAGAAATTTTAACAGCATTGGATTCAATTCCCTTTGCTCATTTTCAATGGAAAGATCCTTTCCAGCTTTTTATGAGTGTTGTTTCTTCAAGAACATGGTTGGAGGATCAATTAACCAAAAAGTTTGTTGATTCCTCAGACAAGAGTAACCTTTTCTAGATTTCCGGATAGATTCAGTGTCCATGTCTCTGTTTCTGTTGGATTAGAGATGTCTGAAATTGGTTTCAGCTTATCGAAACCTTCAGTCTCAATCATTCCCTTCGGTAGCCTTATGCATGGAAATTCTAGGTTCTTATGACTGCTGCATTGGACGTGTTCCCCTTTGCTCATTTTCACATGCGACCTCTTCAGCTCTGTATGCTGAACCGGTGGTGCCGGGATTATACAAAGATATCTCATTTAATATCTTTAAAACCGATTGTTCGACACCCTCTGACGTGGTACAGACCACCATCGTTTAGTTTAGGGGGCTTCTTTTTTTCTTCCAACCTGGACTGTGATCTCAACAGATGCAAGTCTGACAGGTTGGGGAGCTGTATGGGGGTTTCTGACAGCACAAGGGGTTTGGGAAATCTCAGGAGGTGAGATTTCCAATCAATATTTGGCCTCTTCTAAAGAGAGAATCGTTCATTTGTTTTCAGACAGACAATGTCACAACTGTGGCATATATCAATCATCAAGAAGGGACTCACAGTCCTCTGGCTATGAAAGAAGTATCTCGAATACTGGTATGGGCGGAATCCAGTTCCTGGCTAATCTCTGCGGTTCATATCCCAGGTATAGACAATTGGGAAGCGGATTATCTCAGTCACCAAGCGTTACATCTGGGCGAGTGGTCTCTTCACACAGAGGTGTTTCTTCAGATTGTTCAAATGTGGGGACTTCCAGAAATAGATCTGATGGTTTCTCATCTACACAAGAAACTTCCCAGGTATCTGTCCAGATCCAGGGATCCTCAGGCGGAAGCAGTGGATGCATTGTCACTTCCTTGGAAGTATCATCCTGCCTATATCTTTCCGCCTCTAGTTCTTCTTCCAAGAGTAATCTCCAAGATTCTGAAGGAATGCTAGTTTTTTCTGCTGGTGGCTCCAGCATGGCCTCACAGGTTTTGGTATGCGGATCTTGTCCGCATGGCTTCTTGTCATCCGTGGACTCTTCCGTTAAGACCAGACCTTCTGTCATAAGGTCCTTTTTTACCATCAGGATCTCAAATCCTTAAATTTAAAGGTATGGAGATTGAACGCTTGATTCTTAGTCAAAGAGGTTTCTCTGGCTCTGTGATTAATACTATGTTACAGGCTCGTAGCTCTGTATCTAGGATGATATATTATCGAGTCTGGAAGACTTACATTTCTTGGTGTCTTTCTCATCATTTTTCCTGGCATTCTTTTAGAATTCCGAGAATTTTACAGTTTCTTCAGGATGGTTCGGATAAAGGTTTGTCTGCAAGTTCCTTGAAAGGACAAATCTCTGCTCTTTCTGTTCTTTTTCACGGAAGGATTGCTATTCTTCCTGATATTCATTGTTTTATACAAGCTTTGGTTCGTATAAAATCTGTTATTAAGTCAATTTTCTCCTCCTTGGAGTTTGAATTTGGTTCTGGGGGCTCTTCAAACTCCTCCGTTTGAACCAATGCATTCACTGGACATTAAATTACTTTCTTGGAAAGTTTTGTTTCTTTTGGCCATCTCTTCTGCTAGAAGAGTTTCTGAATTATCTGCTCTTTTCTTGTGAGTCTCCTTTTCTGATTTTTCATCAGGATGAGGCAGTGTTGCAAACTTCTTTTTAATTTTTTTCCTAAGGTTGTGAATTCTAACAACATTAGTAGAGAAATTGTGGTTCCTTCATTATGTCCTAATCCTAAGAATTCTAAGGAGAGATCATTGCATTCTTTGGATGTTGTTAGAGCTTTGAAATATTATGTTGAAGCTACTAAGAATTTCCGAATGACTTCTAGTCTATTTCTTATCTTTTCCGGTTCTAGGAAAGGTCAGAAGGCCTCTGCCATTTCTTTGGCATCTTGGTTGAAATCTTTAATTCATCATGCTTATGTCGAGTCGGGTAAATCTCCGCCTCAAAGGATTACAGCTCATTCTACTAGGTCAGTTTCTACTTCCTGGGCATTTAGGAATGAAGCTTTGATTGTTCAGATTTGCAAAGCGGCAACTTGGTCTTCTTTGCATATTTTTACTAAATTCTACCATTTTGATGTGTATTCTTCTTCTGAAGCAGTTTTTGGTAGAAAAAATACTTCAGGCAGCTGTTTCAGTTTGATTCTTCTGCTTATAATTTCAGTTTTCTTCATTATAAGATTTAAACTTTATTTTGGGTGTGGATTATTTTCAGCGGAATTGGCTGTCTTTATTTTATCCCTCCCTCTCTAGTGACTCTTGCGTGGAAGATCCACATCTTGGGTTGTCATTATCCCATACGTCACTAGCTCATGGACTCTTGCTAATTACATGAAAGAAAACATAATTTATGTAAGAACTTACCTGATAAATTCATTTCTTTCATATTAGCAAGAGTCCATGAGGCCCACCCTTTTTTTGTGGTGGTTATGATTTTTTTTGTATAAAGCACAATTATTCCAATTCCTTGTTTTTTATGCTTTCGCACTTTTTTCTTATCACCCCACTTCTTGGCTATTCGTTAAACTGATTTGTGGGTGTGGTGAGGGGTGTATTTATAGGCATTTTGAGGTTTGGGAAACTTTGCCCCTCCTGGTAGGAATGTATATCCCATACGTCACTAGCTCATGGACTCTTGCTAATATGAAAGAAATGAATTTATCAGGAAAGTTCTTACATAAATTATGTTTTTATTAATTTTTTGCACGATGCAAACCAAATAATGCCCCCTAGCTGAAGTTACAAATTACAGAATATGTAACCATGTACAAAGTACTGTAATCCACTAACTCTTGCCACAGTTCTTTCTAAATTTGACCTGTGTGTGTATAAATAAAGTTGTTGTTTTTTTTTTTTTTAACTTTAAATTTTTAAATACCCAAACTTACCCATTATCACTAGCTGGATATGTTATAAGACCTTGCAATACAATGTAATATTACGTTCTGTTCTTTAATTTAGACGTCCCAGTACTCCAAATCATTATGTAATGGGAAATGTATAGCTTCTTTGCTAGCAGATTAAAGGGAAAGTCAGGTCAAAATTAAGCGTTCATGATTCAGATAGGGCATACAATTTTAAACAACTTTCCATTTTACTTTTATCATCAAATTTGCTTTGTTCTCTTGGCATTCTTTGTTGACACACCTTGGTAGGCTCATATGCTAATTTCTAAGCTCTTGAAAGCCACCTCTTATCTGACGGTTTTCACAGTTAGACAGCGCTAGTTCAAGTGTGCCAAATAGAAAACACTATTCACTCCCGTGGAATTGCCTAGGAGTCAGCACTGATTGTGTAAAATGCATGTCTGTCAAAATAACTGAGATAATATGGCAGTCTGCAGAGGCTTAGATACAAGGTAATGAGGTAAAATGTATATTAAAGGGACAGTACACTGTAAAATTGATTTTATATTAATGTATTTTTAATGACTTGTTATACCAGCTGCAGAGTATAAAATGTATGAGAAATTGAATTTTCAGGTTTATTTGTGTATATGAAGTAGCTGGTTTTGTGCTGTTTAACCACAGCCCATTACAATGGGTTGAGCTTCAGGTAATATAATATCTCAATATGTTATCGCTTTGTGTACACACACTTGCTTCTTTCTTATATTTGTCTTGAAAACTAAAGCTCAGTACATAGAGAACAATTGAAAGTTATCATATTATATTACTTGACACTCCCAGAGGGGTGCAGGATAGTTAATTCTTCTTCTGGCTGTGTTTACTTAGACTATTCAATAGCTGAGAAATAGCTGAGAAATTCAAAATTTTCAGTATAGGTTAGGATACAAGAACAAGCTAAATCAACTATTTCAAAGGCCAAAATAGGGGTAAAGGAGCTACTTGTAAACAATGTAATACTCTCCAGCAGGTAAAATGGGATCATTGGGAACAATTTAAATGGGAGAATTTTTTGGATGAATTGTCCCTTAATATAACCAAGTTGGCTGTGCAAAACTGGGGAATATGTAATAAAGGGATTACCTATCGAGTAGACGGCCCCTTTAATAAGGACACGGTGATAACCATGTGGTTTCAAATGTTGGCAAGTGTTTTGCCTAGAGGCCCTCACCCCTTTTTAAAAAGTTTTTAAAATCATTTAAAAATGTAATTTTGTTAACAAAATGTAGAGGGTGTTGATAGAGCAACTCCTTGTGTGATTTATGTTCCTGGTCTCCTTTGCTTCTACTAATACGAGGCTTAGCTAAAGTGAAATTTCAGTCTCACTGTAGCCCTAGTACATAATCTCACTGATACTGCAGCATCCAATCTCTCTGAGGAAAAGCACAATTTGTCAATGTATATTACAACACTAGCGGGCACAATAACAAATGTGCTTTGCAATGCCTTTTGCTTAATTGTATAAGTGATTTGTTTAAACGTTTCTTCTTCTTTTTTTTTTTTTTTCATTCAGGAATCCGCATGTTAGATGGAGATGTAACTGATGTTGTGGAAGCGAAGTCTCTGGGCATCCGGCCAGATTACATTGACATTTACAGTGCTAGCTGGGGTCCAGATGATGATGGGAAGACTGTGGATGGTCCAGGTCCATTGACTAGAAAGGCTTTTGAAGATGGCATCAAGAAGGTGACAGAGCATGTAGTATACATTTTGGGCAAGGCATAGATGTTTCTTGGAGATAATGTCAATGCTTATTTAGTTCATTGTAGCCTCTACTATTGTGCCAGACTTTCAAAAATCCCATAAAATTGTGTCCTGGGGCAGTAGATAAAATCATCACTGCTTAATACTAAATCCAAATTTTTGTCTTTCATGATTCAGATAGAGCATGCAATTTTAAGCAACTTTCTAATTTAACTCCTATCATCACATATGCTTTGTTCTTTTTCTATATTTATTTGAAAAGCAGGAAGGTAAAGCTTAGGAGCCAGCCCATTTTAGGTTTAGCAACCTGGATAGTGCTCACTAATCTAATTCGTTGCTACATTTACCCAACAATCAGCAAACGCTACCCAGGTGCTGAACCAAATATGGGCTGGCTCCTAAGCTTTAAATTCCTTTTTTTCCCAAATAAAGATAGCACGAGAATGGAGAAAAATAAAAGATAATAGGAGCCAATTAGAAAGTTGCTTAAAAGTGCATGCTCTATCTGAATCATGGAAGGAAAGAAAATTGGGTTTAGTGTCCCTTTAACCAGATGGAGAATACAAATGCAAGTTATTATTTTTTCATCAGCCTCTACAAAGCAAATTATCCAGAGTGTAGAGATGTGGTTATAGCAAGTCAATAACGTACAGTATGAGGTCACCATAAAGATGTTTAAATTGTCTTTGGCTATTCCACTTCTTTGTTGCTTAGAAGTTATGAAGTAACCATACACTTTTCCATTACATGCAGCCATATGGTTAGGGTGTGCATAGGGGAACAGCTGACACTGTCACATTCTACAATTTTGCAATGTGATAAGACATTTATGGAACTGCCCGGCCTTGAAAAGCAATCACCACATTCCCATATCTTTAACTCTCAATGGAGAACACAAAGTTGCAGCTGTGTGGGGTTGGTACCCTTCCAGTTTTGTCTTGACTAGGTGCCATCAAGCATCAGGATTTATTTCCCTCTTCTCTTATTTTTGAGATCTTTTGAATATAAGATTCAAATGATCTGGAATGAAGCAAAAGCGTGTTGCTTGGCTCTGGAGAGCGCTGAAGGATATCTCCTTCCATGTACTACTTAAAGGGACAGTATACACCAATTGTTACATAACTGCATGTAATACAGTGCTATAAAGAATAATATGCACATATACTGATCTAAAAATCCAGTATAAAACCATTTAAAACTTACTTAGAAGCTCCCAGTTTAGCTTTGTTAAAAAGGTAGCTGGAACACCCACTGCAAGTGTGAAAAAGCAGACCCTCCCCCTTCCTTTGCATATGAAAGGACCCTTTACACAAACAGGAGCAAGCTGGAGTAGGTATACATCAGTATTCTCCTAAAACTTTGGGGCTTGGTTAGGAGTCTAAAATCAGAGCAATGTTATTTAAAAATAAGCAAAACTATACTTTTTTTTTTCTTTTTTTTTCTTTTTTAAACTGTGTGGGCTATATCAATGGATCATCTACAAAACATTTATGCAAATAACAATCTAGTGTATAATGTCCCTTTTTAATATTTTACCAAACCACTCAAGTGCCAGAACCCTGTATATATTTATCATAATTTCAGACATCTGAGTCACTGAAATTAGATTATTTCTTCTATAAGGTACGACAAGTCCACGGATTCATCCTTTACTTGTGGGATATTATCCTCCTGCTAACAGGAAGTGGCAAAGAGCACCACAGCAGAGCTGTCTATATAGCTCCTCCCTTAGCTCCACCCCCCAGTCATTCTCTTTGCCTACTCTAAGTACTAGGAAGGGTAAAGTGAAAGAGGTGATAAAATATTAGTTTTTAATTTCTTCAAGCAAGAGTTTTTTGTTTTAAATGGTACCGGTGTGTACTATTTACTCTCAGGCAGCAGATAGATGAAGACTTCTGCCTGGAGGATGATGATCTTAGCATTTGTAACTAAGATCCAGTGCTGTTCCCACAGAGGCTGAGGAGTACAAGAAACTTCAGTGTGAGGAACGTTTTCATGCTATACAGCAGTGAGGTATGTTGAGTCATTTTTTCTGGAGAGACTGTGGTATTTCAGAAAGGCTGACAGTATCCCCATGAGGGTAAGGGTAAGCAGTAATCCTAAGAGCTAATAAGAAGGGCATTACTAAGCTTGCATAAGGGGCTAATTACAAAAATGGTTGACACGGAGTTGTGAATGTTTGTGGGCAAACGTTCTATGAACTGGGAGTGCTGTTAACGTTTTGTGGGCAATAACGTTTTTTGGGCAACTTTGAGGGTACACTTGGCTTATTTTTTGGGTCTCAGAACCCACATGGCTAGTTTAAAACCCGCTCTGGTGCGGATCTTTGAGGCTGTAGAGACATTGAGTGAGATGGGCGGGGCCTATTTTCGATCCTCAGATGCGCAGTTGTTTTCACTTGGCAAGCAGCAAGCTCTAACTCCTGAGGGCCCTGGTGGATGTTTTGGGCCAAATCGAAGCTTTAACCCCATATTTACTATCCCTGAGGGCAGGTAGGGCCACAGCAGGGCTGTAGCAAGGTGCTGGCGGTGTTTTTTTCCGGATTTAGGACTAATTTCAATCCGGTTTGCACATTAAAGGGTTAAATGTTAAATTTCCTTGTGGGGCAATCTTAACTACATATATTGTGTCTGCTTGCAAAAATTTGAAAGATTTGGTTCAGTTTAAAGCAGTTTTGCAGAACGTGTATGCTTTTTTTTCTCTTAAAGGCACAGTACCGTTTTTTAAGATTATTTTTTTCACTAAATAAAGTGTTTTCATGCTTGTTTGTAGTCATTACTAGCCTGTTCAACATGTCTGACATTGAGGAAAGTCAATGTTCAATATGTTTAGAAGCCATTGTTTAACCTCCACTTAGAATGTGTCCCTCATGCACTGAAAGGTCAATAAATTGCAAAGAACATATTTTAGCTACTAAAAGTATGTCGCAGGATGATTCTCAGTCAGAAGGGAATCATTTTATGCCATCTAATTCTCCCCATGTCACAACCATTAACGCCCGCACAAGCGACGCCAAGTACTTCTAGTGTGTCTAATTCTTTCACCCTGCAAGATATGGCCGCAGTTATGAATACTACCCTCACAGAGGTTTTATCTAAGCTGCCTGGGTTGCAGGGGAAGCGCAATAGGTCTGGTGTGAGAACAAATGCTGAGCCCTCTGACGCTTTATTAGCCATATCCGATGTACCCTCACAATGTTCTGAGTTGGGGGTGAGGGATTTGCTGGCTGAGGGAGAGATTTCTGATTCAGGAAATATGTTCCCTCAGACAGACTCAGATATGACGGCTTTTAAATTTAAACTAGAACACCTCCGCTTATTGCTCAGGGAGGTTTTAGCGACTCTGGATGATTGTGACCCTATTGTAGTTCCAGAGAAATTGTGTAAAATGGACAGATTTCTAGAGGTTCCTGCCTACACTTATGTTTTTCCGGTCCCTAAGAGGATTTCGGACATTGTTACTAAAGAGTGGGATAGACCAGGTATTCCGTTCGCTCCCCCTCCTACTTATAAGAAAATGTTTCCCATATCAGACACCATGCGGGACTCGTGGCAGACAGTCCCTAAGGTGGAAGGAGCTATTTCTACCCTGGCTAAGCGTAGAACTATACCTATTGAGGACAGTTGTGCTTTCAAAGATCCTATGGATAAAAAATTAGAGGGTCTCCTGAAGAAAATATTTGTTCATCAGGGTTTTCTTCTCCAACCTATAGCGTGCATTGTTCCTGTAACTACTGCAGCATCCTTTTGGTTCGAGGCTCTGGAGGAGGCTCTTCAGGTTGAGACCCCATTAGATGATATTCTGGATAGAATTAGGGCTCTCAAGATAGCTAATTCTTTCATTACAGATGCCGCTTTTCAACTGGCTAAATTAGCGGCAAAGAATTCAGGTTTTGCCATTTTAGCGCGTAGAGCGTTATGGCTTAAGTCCTGGTCTGCTGATGTGTCATCAAAAACTAAGCTTTTAGCCATCCCTTTCAAGGGTAAGACCCTATTCGGGCCTGAACTGAAAGAGATCATTTCAGACATCACTGGAGGTAAAGGCCATACCCTTCCTCAGGATAAGACAAATAAGATGAGGACCAAACAAAATAATTTTCGTTCCTTTCGAAACTTCGAAGGTGGTCCCTCTACCTCTTCCCCTGCTGCAAAGCAAGAGGGGAATTTTGATCAATCCAAGTCAGTCTGGAGACCTAACCAGACTTGGAACAAGGGTGAACAGGCCAAGAAGCCTGCTGCTGCCACCAAGACAGCATGACGAGGTAGCCCCCGATCCGGGACCGGATCTAGAAGGGGCAGACTTTCTCTCTTTGCTCAGGCTTGAGCAAGAGACGTTCAGGACTCCTGGGCTTTAGAAATTGTAACCCAGGGGTATCTTCTAGGTATCAAAGATTCTCCTACAAGGGGGAGATTCCATCTTTCTCAATTGTCTGGAACCAGACAAAAAGAGAGGCGTTCTTACGCTGTGTAGAAGACCTATATACCATGGGAGTGATCTGCCCAGTTCTGAAAACAGAACAGGGGCAGGGGTTCTACTCCAATCTGTGGTTCCCAAAAAAGAGGGAACCTTCAGACCAATTTTGGTTCTCAAGATCCTAAACAAATTCCTCAGAGTCCCATCCTTCAAGATGGAGACCATTCGGACTATTTTGCCGATGATCCAGGTGGGTCAATATATGACCACTGTAGACTTAAAGGATGCATATCTACACATCCCTATCCACAAAGATCACCAGTTCCTCAGGTTCGCCTTTCTGGACAAGCATTACCAGTTTGTGGCTCTTCCCTTCGGGTTGGCCACATCTCCCAGAATTTTCACAAAGGTGCTAGGGTCCCTTCTGGCGGTTCTAAGACCGCGGGGCATAGCTGTGGCGCCTTATCTGGACGATATCTTAATTCAGGCGTCGACTTGCCAACTAGCCAAGTCTCACACGGACATCGTGTTGGCTTTTCTAAGATCTCACGGGTGGAAGGTGAACGTAAAAAAGAGTTCACTTATCCCTCTTGCAAGAGTTCCATTCCTGGGAACTCTGATAGATTCGTGGACATGACAATATTTCTGACGGAGGTCAGGAAATCGAAAATGTCATCCATCTACCGAGCTTCATTCCATTCCTCGGCCGTCAGTGGCTCAGTGTATGGAGGTAATCGGCTTAATAGTAGCGGCAATGGACGTTCCGTTTGCTCGCTTGCTTATCAGACCACTGCAACTATGCATGCTCAAACAGTGGAATGGGGATTATGCAGATTTATCTCCTCAGATAAATCTGGATCAAGAGACCAGAGACTATCTTCTTTGGTGGTTGTCACAGGATCATCTGTCCAAGGGAATGTGTTTCCGCAGGCCAGCGTGGGTCATAGTGACGACAGACGCCAGCCTTTTGGGCTGGGGTGCAGTCTGGAATTCCCTGAAAGCACAGGGTTTGTGGACTCAGGAGGAGGCTCTCCTCCCGATAAATATTCTAGAACTGAGAGCGATATTCAACGCACTTTAGGTGTGGCCTCAGCTGGCTTCGGCCAGATTCATAAGGTTCCAGTCGGACAATATCACGACTGTAGCATATATCAATCAGGGGGGAACAAAGAGTTCTCTAGCGATAATAGAGGTTACCAAAATAATTTGATGGGCAGTGACTCACTCTTACCATCTATCAGCAATCTATATCCCAGGAGTGGAGAACTGGGAAGCGGATTTTCTCTGTGGCTGACTGCTTGGAGATTGAACACTTGATCTTATCCAATCGTGGTTTCTCTGAGTCGGTCATAGATACCTTGATTCAGGCTCGAAAGCCTGTCACCAGGAAAATTTATCATAAGATATGGCGTAAATATCTTTATTGGTGCAAATCCAAAGGCTACTCATGGAGTAAGATCAGGATTCCTAGGATTTTGTCATTTCTCCAAGAAGGATTGGAGAAGGGGCCATCAGCTAGTTCCTTAAAGGGACAGATATCTGCTTTATCAATTCTACTGCACAAGCGTCTGGCAGATGTTCCAGACATTCAGTCGTTCTGTCAGGCTTTAGGTAGAATCAAGCCTGTTTTTAAACCTGTTGCTCCGCCATGGAGTTTGAATTTAGTTCTTAAAGTTCTTCAAGGGGTTCCATTTGAACCTATGCATTCCATCGATATTAAGCTTATATCTTGGAAAGTTCTGTTTTTAGTTGCTATCTCTTCGGCTCGAAGAGTTTCTGAAGTATCTGCATTGCAATGCGACTCGCCTTATCTTGTTTTCCATGCTGATAAGGTGGTTTTGCGTACCAAGCCTGGATTCCTTCCTAAGGTTGTTACTAATAGGAATATCAATCAGGAAATTGTTGTTCCTTCTCTGTGTCCTAATCCTTCCTCTAAGAAGGAGCGTCTGTTGCACAACTTGGACGTGGTTTGTGCTTTGAAGTTTTACTTGCAAGCAACCAAGATTTCCGTCAAACATCATCTTTGTTTGTTGTCTATTCTGGAAAACGTGGAGGTCAAAAAGCTACGGCTACCTCTTTCTTTTTGGCTGAAAAGCATCATCCGTTTGTCATATGAGACTGCTGGACAGCAGCCTTCTGAAAGGATTACAGCTCACTCTACTAGAGCAGTGGCTTCCACATGGGCTTTTAAAAATGATGCTTCTGTTGAACAGATTTGTAAGGCTGTGACTTGGTCTTCGCTTCATACCTTTTCCAAATTTTACAAATTTGATTCTTTTGCTTCTTCGGAGGCTATTTTTGGGAGAAAGGTTTTGCAAGCAGTGGTGCCTTCCATTTAGGTTTCTGTCTTGTCCCTCCCTTCATCCGTGTCCTAAAGCTTTGGTATTGGTATTGGTATCCCACAAGTAAGGATGAATCTGTGGACTCGGTACATCATGCAAAAGAAAACAAAATTTATGCTTACCTGATAAATTTCTTTCTTTTGCGATGTACCTAGTCCACGGCCCGCCCCGTCTATTCAAGACAGATGGTATTTTTTATTAAAAACTTCAGTCATTCTCTTTTTTCTTCCTTGGCCTTCGTTCGAATGACTGGGGGGTGGAGTTAAGGGGGGGGGAGCTATATAGACAGCTCTGCTGTGGTGCTCTCTTTGCTACTTCCTGTCAGGAAGGACAATATCCCACAAGTAAGGATGAATCCGTGGACTTGGTACATCGCAAAAGAGAGAAATTTATCAGGTAAGCAATGATCTCCAAAATCATCATGGAGCAATTGTTTGTGTTGCTGGTAGCTCCAGCATGGCCTCACAGGTTTTGGTATGCCGATCTTGTTCGGATGTCCAGTTGCCAACCTTGGCCACTTCCTTTAAACGGCCACTGTAAATAAATATTTTCTATGCCTGTTACTAACTAACTACCCCAAATACGCTTTTTATCAATAGCATTTCATTAACATATCTCTACCGTATATCAGAAATCTTGTCTGCAAATTTAATTGTTTTCCAAACCCACTCCGTGGGTATCCTTTGCTCTGTACCAATCTGTTTACAATACCTAGGTTTCAAAATGGCACTTTAAACACAAAATTATTGGTTTAAGTATTTTGAACATGCAGTGCTGAAAATAGTGGGCAGGATAACGTGACATCATCGGCGAATAAAAGATATAACTTTTAGAACGTTATGAAACTTTGTTTTGGAGAAAATATAGGTCAGTAGGTTTTAATTAATGTTTATTAACTTTAATATGTTAGTTGTTTAGCTTAAAAATTATAACAGAAAGTAATCCTTTAAGACCAGACTTTCTGTCTTAAGGTCCGTTTTTTTCCATCAGGATCTCAAATCATTAAATTTGAAGGTATGGAAATTGAATGCCTAGTGCTTAGTCATAGTGGTTTCTCTGACTCAATGATTAATACTATGTTACAGGCGCGTAAATCTGTTTCTAGGAAGCTTTATTATCGAGTTTGGAAGAATTATATTTCATGGTGTTCTCATAAATTTTCCAGGCTTTCTTTTAGAATTCCTAGAATGTTAGTTTCTTCAGGATGGTTTGGATAAGGGTTTGTCTGCAGGTTCCTTGAAGGGACAAATCTCTGCTCTTTCTGTTTTATTTCACAGAAAGATTGCTAAACTTCCTGATATTCACTGTTTTGTACAGGCTTTGGTTCGTATCAAGCCTGTCATTAAATCAATCTCTCCTCCTTGGAGTCTTAATTTGGTTTTGAAGGCTTTACAGGCTCCTCCATTTGAGCCTATGCATTCTTTGGACAGTAAACTACTTTCTTGGAAAGTGTTGTTCCTTTTGGCCATCTCTTCTGCTAGAAGAGTTTCCGATTTATCTGCTCTTTCTTGTGAATCTCCTTTTCTGATTTTCCCTCAGGATAAGGCAGTTTTGCGGACTTCATTTAAATTTCTACCTAAGGTTGTGAATTCTAACAACATTAATAGAGAAATTGTTGTTCCTTCTTTGTGTCCTAAGAATTCTTTGGAGAGATCATTACGTTCTTTGGATGTTGTAAGAGCTTTGAAATATTATGTTGAAGCTACTAAAGATTTCAGGAACTCTTCTAGTCTTTGTTGTTTTTTCTGGACCTAGGAAAGGTCAGAAGGCTTCTGCCATTTCCTTGGCATCTTTTGAAATCTTTTGAAATCAAAGCTTTTGATTAATCAGGCTTATTTGGAGTCGGGTCAGGCCCCGTCTCAGAGAATCACAGCTCATTCTGCTAGATCAGTCTCCTTCGTGGGCTCTTAAGAATGAAGCTTCAGTTGATCAGATTTGCAAAGCAGCAGCTTGGTCTTCTTTGCATAAGTTTACTAAATTGTACCGTTGTGATGCATTTGCTTCTTCAGAAGCAGTTTTTGGTAGAATAGTTTTTCAGGCAGCTGTTTCAGTTTGATTCCTCTGCTTATGATTAGGTTTTTTCTTTTCATTTATGAGAATAAACTTATGTTTTGGGTTGTGGATTAATTTTTTTAGCGGAAAATGGCTGTTATTATTTTTATCCCTCCCTTTCTAGTGACTCTTTTGTGGAATTCCACATCTTGGGTATTACTATCCCATACGTCACTAGCTCATGGACTCTTGCCAATTACATGAAAGAAAACCATAATTTATTTAAGAACTTACCTTCATTTCTTTCATATTCGCAAGAGTCCATGAGACCCACCCTTTTTATGGTGGTTATGATTGTTTGTATAAAGCACAATTATTTCCAAATTCCTTTTCTCCAACATAGGTGTGTCCGGTCCACGGCGTCATCCTTACTTGTGGGATATTCTCTTCCCCAACAGGAAATGGCAAAGAGCCCAGAAAAGCTGGTCACATGATCCCTCCTAGGCTCCGCCTTCCCCAGTCATTCTCTTTGCCGTTGTACAGGCAACATCTCCACGGAGATGGCTTAGAGTTTTTTAGTGTTTAACTGTAGTTTTTATTATTCAATCAAGAGTTTGTTATTTTAAAATAGTGCTGGTATGTACTATTTACTCTGAAACAGAAAAGAGATGAAGATTTCTGTTTGTAAGAGGAAAATGATTTTAGCAACCGTTACTAAAATCGATGGCTGTTCCACACAGGACTGTTGAGAGGAATTAACTTCAGTTGGGGGAACAGTGAGCAGACTTTTGCTGCTTGAGGTATGACACATTCTAACAAGACGATGTAATGCTGGAAGCTGTCATTTTCCCTATGGGATCCGGTAAGCCATTTTTATTACAGAAAGAAAAAAAGGGCTTCACAAGGGCTTTCTAAGACACTAGACATTTTCTGGGCTAAATCGATTTATATTTTATACTCCATAGCCTTGAGGAATTATTTTAATCTTGGGAATTATGTAAAATAACCGGCAGGCACTGTATTGGACACCTTATTCTCTAGGGGCTTTCCCTAATCATAGGCAGAGTCTCATTTTCGCGCCTGTATTGCGCACTTGTTTTTGAGAAGCATAACATGCAGATGCATGTGTGAGGAGCTCTGATACATAGAAAAGACTTCTGAAGGCGTCATTTGGTATCGTATTCCCCTTTGGGCTTGGTTGGGTCTCAGCAAAGCAGATACCAGGGACTGTAAAGGGGTTAAATATAAAAACGGCTCCGGTTCCGTTATTTTAAGGGTTAAAGCTTCCAAATTTGGTGTGCAATACTTTTAAGGCTTTAAGACACTGTGGTGAAATTTTGGTGAATTTTGAACAATTCCTTCATACTTTTTCGCAATTGCAGTAATAAAGTGTGTTCAGTTTAAAATTTAAAGTGACAGTAACGGTCTATTTTAAAACGTTTTTTGTACTTTGTTATCAAGTTTTTGCCTGTTTAACATGTCTGAACTACCAGATAGACTGTGTTCTGAATGTGGGGAAGCCAAGGTTCCTTCTCATTTAAATAGATGTGATTTATGTGACACAAAATTTAGAGAAAATGATGCCCAAGATGATTCCT
Organism: Bombina bombina; assembly: GCF_027579735.1. NCBI lineage: Eukaryota > Metazoa > Chordata > Amphibia > Anura > Bombinatoridae > Bombina > Bombina bombina. The sequence continues at coordinate 598,923,910 of NC_069504.1, forward strand.
CAAGTGAGGGGAGTAAGCATGGTACTGCATCATCCCCTCCTTCGTCTACACCAGTCTTGCCCACACAGGAGGCCCCTAGTACATCTAGCGCGCCAATACTCCTTACTATGCAACAATTAACGGCTGTAATGGATAATTCTATCAAAAACATTTTAGCCAAAATGCCCACTTATCAGCGAAAGCGCGACTGCTCTGTTTTAGAAAATACTGAAGAGCATGAGGACGCTGATGATATTGGTTCTGAAGGGCTCCTACACCAGTCTGAGGGGGCCAGGGAGGTTTTGTCTGAGGGAGAAATTTCAGATTCAGGGAAAATTTCTCAACAAGCTGAACCTGATGTGATTACATTTAAATTTAAATTGGAACATCTCCGCGCTCTGCTTAAGGAGGTGTTATCCACTCTGGATGATTGTGAGAATTTGGTCATTCCAGAGAAACTATGTAAAATGGACAAGTTCCTAGAGGTCCCGGGGCCCCCCGAAGCTTTTCCTATACCCAAGCGGGTGGCGGACATTGTAAATAAAGAATGGGAAAGGCCCGGTATACCTTTCGTCCCTCCCCCCATATTTAAAAGATTGTTTCCTATGGTCGACCCCAGAAAGGACTTATGGCAGACAGTCCCCAAGGTCGAGGGGGCGGTTTCTACTCTAAACAAACGCACCACTATACCCATAGAAGATAGTTGTGCTTTCAAAGATCCTATGGATAAAAAATTAGAAGGTTTGCTTAAAAAGATGTTTGTTCAGCAAGGTTACCTTCTACAACCAATTTCATGCATTGTTCCTGTCACTACAGCCGCGTGTTTCTGGTTCGATGAGCTAGAAAAGGCGATCAATAATAATTCTTCTTCTTATGAGGAGATTATGGACAGAATTCGTGCTCTCAAATTGGCTAATTCTTTCACCCTAGACGCCACTTTGCAATTGGCTAGGTTAGCGGCGAAAAATTCTGGTTTTGCTATTGTGGCGCGCAGAGCGCTTTGGTTAAAATCTTGGTCAGCGGATGCGTCTTCCAAGAACAAATTGCTTAACATTCCTTTCAAGGGGAAAACGCTGTTGTTTGGCCCTGACTTGAAAGAGATTATCTCTGATATCACTGGGGGCAAGGGCCACGCCCTTCCTCAGGATAGGTCTTTCAAGGCCAAAAATAAACCTAATTTTCGTCCCTTTCGCAGAAACGGACCAGCCCCAAGTGCTACGTCCTCTAAGCAAGAGGGTAATACTTCTCAAGCCAAGCCAGCCTGGAGACCAATGCAAGGCTGGAACAAAGGAAAGCAGGCCAAGAAACCTGCTACCAAGACAGCATGAGATGTTGGCCCCCGATCCAGGACCGGATCTGGTGGGGGGCAGACTCTCTCTCTTCGCTCAGGCTTGGGCAAGAGATGTTCTGGATCCTTGGGCGCTAGAAATAGTCTCCCAAGGTTATCTTCTGGAATTCAAGGGGCTTCCCCCAAGGGGGAGGTTCCACAGGTCTCAATTGTCTTCAGACCACATAAAAAAACAGGCATTCTTACATTGTGTAGAAGACCTGTTAAAAATGGGAGTGATTCATCCTGTTCCATTAGGAGAACAAGGGATGGGGTTCTACTCCAATCTGTTCGTAGTTCCCAAAAAAGAGGGAACATTCAGACCAATCTTAGATCTCAAGATCCTAAACAAGTTTCTCAAGGTTCCATCGTTCAAAATGGAAACCATTCGAACTATTCTTCCTTCCATCCAGGAAGGTCAATTCATGACCACGGTGGATTTAAAGGATGCGTATCTACATATTCCTATCCACAAGGAACATCATCGGTTCCTAAGGTTCGCATTCCTGGACAAGCATTACCAGTTTGTGGCACTTCCGTTCGGATTAGCCACTGCTCCAAGGATTTTCACAAAGGTACTAGGTTCCCTTCTAGCGGTGCTAAGACCAAGGGGCATTGCAGTAGTACCTTACTTGGACGACATTCTGATTCAAGCGTCGTCCCTTCCTCAAGCAAAGGCTCACACGGACATTGTCCTGGCCTTTCTCAGATCTCACGGGTGGAAAGTGAACGTAGAAAAAAGTTCTCTGTCTCCGTCAACAAGGGTTCCCTTCTTGGGAACAATAATAGACTCCTTAGAAATGAGGATTTTTCTGACAGAGGCCAGAAAATCAAAACTTCTGAACTCTTGTCAAATACTTCATTCTGTTCCTCTTCCTTCCATAGCGCAGTGCATGGAAGTAATAGGTTTGATGGTAGCGGCAATGGACATAGTTCCTTTTGCGCGCATTCATCTAAGACCATTACAACTGTGCATGCTCAGTCAGTGGAATGGGGACTATACAGACTTGTCTCCGACGATACAAGTAAATCAGAGGACCAGAGATTCACTCCGTTGGTGGCTGTCCCTGGACAACCTGTCACAGGGGATGAGCTTCCGCAGACCAGAGTGGGTCATTGTCACGACCGACGCCAGTCTGGTGGGCTGGGGCGCGGTCTGGGGACCCCTGAAAGCTCAGGGTCTTTGGTCCTGGGAAGAATCTCTTCTACCGATAAATATTCTGGAACTGAGAGCGATACTCAATGCTCTCAAGGCTTGGCCTCAGCTAGCAAAGGCCAAGTTCATACGGTTTCAATCAGACAACATGACGACTGTTGCGTACATCAACCATCAGGGGGGAACAAGGAGTTCCCTGGCGATGGAAGAAGTGACCAAAATCATTCAATGGGCGGAGACTCACTCCTGCCACTTGTCTGCAATCCACATCCCAGGAGTGGAAAATTGGGAAGCGGATTTTCTGAGTCGTCAGACATTTCATCCGGGGGAGTGGGAACTCCATCCGGAAATCTTTGCCCAAATCACTCAATTGTGGGGCATTCCAGACATGGATCTGATGGCCTCTCGTCAGAACTTCAAGGTTCCTTGCTACGGGTCCAGATCCAGGGATCCCAAGGCGACTCTAGTAGATGCACTAGTAGCACCTTGGACCTTCAAACTAGCTTATGTATTCCCGCCGTTTCCTCTCATCCCCAGGCTGGTAGCCAGGATCAATCAGGAGAGAGCATCGGTGATCTTGATAGCTCCTGCGTGGCCACGCAGGACTTGGTATGCAGACCTGGTGAATATGTCATCGGCTCCACCATGGAAGCTACCTTTGAGACGAGACCTTCTTGTTCAAGGTCCGTTCGAACATCCGAATCTGGTCTCACTCCAGCTGACTGCTTGGAGATTGAACGCTTGATCTTATCAAAGCGAGGGTTCTCAGATTCTGTCATTGATACTCTTGTTCAGGCCAGAAGGCCTGTAACTAGAAAAATTTACCACAAAATATGGAAAAAATATATCTGTTGGTGTGAATCTAAAGGATTCCCTTGGGACAAGGTAAAAATTCCTAAGATTCTATCCTTCCTTCAAGAAGGTTTGGAGAAAGGATTATCTGCTAGTTCCTTGAAGGGACAGATTTCTGCCTTGTCTGTGTTACTTCACAAAAAACTGGCAGCTGTGCCAGATGTTCAAGCCTTTGTTCAGGCTCTGGTTAGAATCCAGCCTGTTTACAAACCTTTGACTCCCCCTTGGAGTCTATATTTAGTTCTTTCAGTTCTTCAGGGGGTTCCGTTTGAACCCTTACATTCCGTTGATATTAAGTTATTATCTTGGAAAGTTTTGTTTTTGGTTGCAATTTCTTCTGCTAGAAGAGTTTCAGAATGATCTGCTCTGCAATGTTCTCCTCCTTATCTGGTGTTCCATGCAGATAAGGTGGTTTTACGTACTAAACCTGGTTTTCTTCCGAAAGTTGTTTCTAACAAAAACATTAACCAGGAGATAGTCGTGCCTTCTTTGTGTCCGAATCCAGTTTCAAAGAAGGAACGTTTGTTGCACAATTTGGATGTTGTTCGTGCTCTAAAATTCTATTTAGATGCTACAAAGGATTTTAGACAAACATCTTCCTTGTTTGTTGTTTATTCTGGTAAAAGGAGAGGTCAAAAAGCAACTTCTACCTCTCTCTCTTTTTGGATTAAAAGCATCATCAGATTGGCTTACGAGACTGCCGGACAGCAGCCTCCTGAAAGAATCACAGCTCATTCCACTAGGGCTGTGGCTTCCACATGGGCCTTCAAGAACGAGGCTTCTGTTGATCAGATATGTAAGGCAGCGACTTGGTCTTCACTGCACACTTTTACTAAATTTTACAAGTTTGATACTTTTGCTTCTTCTGAGGCTATTTTTGGGAGAAAGGTTTTGCAAGCCGTGGTGCCTTCCATCTAGGTGACCTGATTTGCTCCCTCCCTTCATCCGTGTCCTAAAGCTTTGGTATTGGTTCCCACAAGTAAGGATGACGCCGTGGACCGGACACACCTATGTTGGAGAAAACAGAATTTATGTTTACCTGATAAATTACTTTCTCCAACGGTGTGTCCGGTCCACGGCCCGCCCTGGTTTTTTAATCAGGTCTGATAATTTATTTTCTTTAACTACAGTCACCAGGGTATCATATGGTTTCTCCTATGGAAATATTCCTCCTTTACGTCGGTCGAATGACTGGGGAAGGCGGAGCCTAGGAGGGATCATGTGACCAGCTTTGCTGGGCTCTTTGCCATTTCCTGTTGGGGAAGAGAATATCCCACAAGTAAGGATGACGCCGTGGACCGGACACACCGTTGGAGAAAGTAATTTATCAGGTAAACATAAATTCTGTTTTTTGATGCTTTTTACTCCTTTCTTTATCACCCCACTACTTGGCTATTCATTAAACTGAATTGTGGGTGTGGTGAGTGGTGTATTTGTATGCATTTTGAGGTCATTTTCATCCATCCGGTGCGGAGCGGGTCCATCTTCAAGACATCAGACACGGACCAATACTCTTCTTCCGATGAATACCCGATGAATGAAGGTTCCTTTAAGTGACGTCATCCAAGATGAGTCCCTTAGACTTCGATCAGCCAATCGGAATTAAGGTTGAAAAAAATCTATTTGGCTGATGCAATCAACCAATAGGATTGAACTTCAATCCTGTTGGCTGATCCAATTAGCTAATAGGATTGAACTGGCATTCTATTGGCTGTTCCAATCAGCCAATAGAATGCAAGCTCAATTCTATTGGCTGATTGGATCAGCCAATAGGATTGAAATTCAATCCTATTGGCTGATTGCATCAGCCAAATAGATTTTTTTTAACCTTAATTCCGATTGGCTGAAAGAATTCTATCAGCCAATCGAAATCTAAGGGACGCCATCTTGGATGACGTCACTTAAAGGAACCTTCATTCGTCGGGTAGTTGTCAGAAGAAGAGGATGCTCCGCGTCTGTCTTGAAGATGGACCTGCTCAGGATGGATGAAGATAGAAGATGCCGTCTGGATGAAGACTTCTGCCCGTCTGGAGGACCACTTCTCCTGGCTTCGTTGAGGATGGATGTCGGATCTTCAAAACTGTAAAGTGGATCTTCAGGGGTTAGTGTTTTTTTTTAAGGGCTTATTGGGTGGGTTTTATTTTTAGGTTAGGGCTTTGGGCCGTAATAGAGCTAAATGCCCTTTTAAGGGCAATGCCCATCCAAATGCCCTTTTCAGGGCAATGGGGAGCTTATGTTTTTTTTAGATAGGGTTTTATTTGGGGGGTTGGTTGTGTGGGTGGTGGGTTTTACTGTTGGGGGGGTTGTTTGAATTTTTTTTCAGGTAAAAGAGCTGATTTCTTTGGGGCAATGCCCCGCAAAAGGCCCTTTTAAGGGCTATTGGTAGTTTAGTTTAGGCTAGGGTTTTTTTTATTTTGGGGGGCTTTTTTATTTTGATAGGGCTATTAAATTAGGTGTAATTAGTTTAAGTATCTTGTAATTTGTTTTTTATTTTCTGTAATTTAGTGGGGGTTTTTTTTGTAATTTAGCTAATTGTATTTAATTTATTTAATTGTATTTAATTTAGGTAATTTAATTGTAGTGTTAGGTGTTAGTGTAACTTAGGTTAGGTTTTATTTTACAGATGAATTTGTATTTATTTTAGCTAGGTAGTTAGTATATAGTTAATAACTATTTAGTAACTGTTCTACCTAGTTAAAATACATACAAACTTGCCTGTAAAATAAAAATAAACGCTAAGCTAGCTACAATGTAACTATTAGTTATATTGTAGCTAGAAAATAGAGGTGTAACCCCAGGCGCCTACCCTAAGGAGGCTAGGTGAATAAAACTGTGAAAATAGAATTTAAACTTCAGTGTTGTCTAAAAAATGTGTTTTAATACATAAATTTAAAATGAATATTTTGCAGATAAAAACAAGTAAACATACAATGCTACAATGCATTGTATGTTTACTTGTTTTTATCTGCAAAATATTCATTTTAAATTTATGTAATAAAACACATTTTTTAGACAACACTGAAGTTTAAATTCTATTTTCACAGTTTTATTCACCTAGCCTCCTTAGGGTAGGCGCCTGGGGTTACACCTCTATTTTCTTCTCTAACATTGGGTACCAGCTAGGAATACCCCCTCCCCCGGGCATATAGGTTGTTGTTAGGCGCTGAGGTCAACCTTTTCTAATTTTACTTTAACATATCCTAGCAAGTCCTTAGCAGCCAATCATATTAGAAAATTATAAATAAGATGGATTCATTTAATTCATTGAGACAAGATGTACTTATAGAAGTCAACCAACACTCCAAATTAATAAGTATTGAAGTTGAGGAAGAAGAAACTATAGATATTCAGTCCATTTTTAAGGACTTAGAAAAACTATTAATTTCAGAAGTTAAATTTAAAGCGGAAATATCTTTTTTAAGAAAATGTCTTGAATTAGATATCATACCAAAGGGATTAATTACTCATAAAGAGTGTGCCTTTCCCTTGTCAAATTCAATCTCTGACAAATGGAAAATGGTGTTAATCAACACCTCAAGGCAGTTAATGAGGCTGATTATCGAATATAGAGAATCCCTCACCACTGAGATGGATTACGAGATTAAAGAAAATGAAGCAATCTTGCTAAACTTAGAACATTCCGGACAGGAGTCCAAGGATCTGACAGATAAGAGAGATAATTTGGTGAAAAGAGTAAAAAAAGCCAGAGAAGATGTCATCCAAAAGAAAACCAAAAAACTTATGAGGGAGCTTGAAAACAAAGAAAATAAAGAAAATAGTGACGAGACAAAGGAACCCACTACTACAATTGAGAACACCGAGGCAGAGATAGTCAATAGCAAAAGCTTGACTACAAAAACTGCACATACACTGAAACAGAGATGAAATACAAGTTTCAGAGAATAAGCAAGAATACAAAAGACGACTCCATAAACAGGAACATTCCAACACATCTAATTATAATAACTATGAGATGCGAGAAAATGACCATAGAAGATCTCCCTATCCAAATCGTGGACAAAAACCCGGGTATAGACAAAACCGGAGGCGATACAATGACTACAATAATTACAGGGAATTTAATGACAACAGAGAGAGAAGACCAAGGTATAATTATACTCCCGAAAGAAGGGGAAATGATTATGGGTACACTCCCCAAAGAAGGAGAGATACGAGGCCGAGAGTCTACTACTCCCCAGACAGAAGGACAAACCAATGGAACAATAGATGGGACCATTATGATAACAGGACACCAAAACATCACAACTTCAATAATCAAACCAACTGGAGAGGGGATCACTATTCACAAAGGAGACAACATCACTATAGGAGGACACAAGGAAACAGACAAAACGAATGGATACCTGCCTTTTACCAACAAAGAGAAAATATCAATTTTGAAGAATACAAAAGAGACCACTCCAACTATACACATAGGGAGGCCTACAAGACACCTCAAATGAAAGGAGGTCGGAAGACAGCCCAAGATGAACCCCGTGGGAAAACACTAGACGATGGACACACAAAGGATGAGTGGAGGATTCAACATTGCATTAAAAGAACAGAACCAAGAGTTGATCCACAAACATCCACTACTCCTAACATCGAGGTCTTATCTTCATCCTCTTCTTTTTTAGAGTTGGAACATCTACCCAGCAAAGAGAAAGACAAACAACCGATGACCCAAAAAAACACAGGACCAGAAAAACCAAAAGCATCAAAAAGAAGACTCATCGAGGAAGAAGAGGAGGAATAAAACTGAATAAGAAATCAAACATGAAATCCAATCAGGGACAGGATCCAGACAAAAATGCGAAAAATAACAACGGCATTTTTAATCTTAGTTCACACACCCTGACGAAAGATGAGGATTCAGTTCTGAAGTTTGGCTTATCGTTTGCTCCCACTAAGAGTCTAGATAAATTTCAAACATTTATCAACACCAAGGAATTTGTGAGGAAACTCACACTCAAAAGGTTCTTTTCGAGGTCTCCAACTGAAAGATTGGCTTATACACCAAAAGAATATACAGACTCTTTCAGACACACGGAACTTAAACCTAAATCTACTTTTTATCCAGTTGCGAGCAAAGGAGTAGCTATAGAAACCTTTGAGAATCTAGTATGTCGAGAAATTAGAAATATCCAACAGAGGAAACTCAAAATAAGGAAACACAATCTCACCACTCAACAGCTGAAAACAATTAAGGAACTTGAAAACAACTATGACCTAAGCATTAAACCGGCCGATAAGGGAGGAGGCATCGTCGTCATGAATAGAAGTGACTACGAATCAGAAAATGAAAGAATATTGAGCGACCGAAACACCTACTGCAAATTACGCTCAAATCCGCTGGGAACATACAAGAAAGAATTACTGAGCATACTGGATAAGGCAAAAGAAAAAGGGATCCTTACCGAGAAAGAATACAAATACATCAATATAAATCATCCTATAACTCCTGTGATATATCACCTACCCAAAATTCATAAATCACTGCAAAACCCCCCCGGAAGACCGATTATTTCAGGTATCGGATCACTCAGTAGTAATCTATCTGAATACGTCGACCTGAATTTACAGAGATATGTTCAGAAACTTCCCTCTTACTTGAAAGACTCTACCCAGGTTTTAAATCTACTGGAAGATATAACATGGGAAGAAGGCTATATTTTAGCCAGTTGTGATGTCACCTCATTATACACCTGTATTCCTCACCAAGAAGGACTCGAAGGGGTGGAATATTTCCTAAAAAAGGATAATGAAGTCGTAGATGAACAAAGGAGATTCATTCTGGACAGTATTAAGTATATACTACAACACAACTACTTCTGTAACAACGGACAATATTACCAACAAATTTGTGGAACAGCAATGGGGACCAGGTTCGCGCCTAGCTATGCTAACCTATATATGGGTAAATGGGAGCATATCTTTTGGGAATCTTGCCCAGCTAGCGCGGACCTGGTCCTCTACCGTCGTTACATTGACGATATACTAATAGTCTGGAAGGGGACACAATCGGATCTTGACTTCACCTTTGAAATCATGAATAAAAACAAGAACAACCTACATTTTACATATACCAGCAGCCAGACCGATATAATTTTCCTCGACTTGAAAATCGAAGTAAAGAATGGGAAGCTAGAGACCTCAACCCACTTTAAACAAGTAGATAGCAATAACTATATACACATGACCAGTTGCCATCACTATAATTGGAAAAATAACATACCAAAGAGTCAACTGTTAAGAATGAGGAAAAACTGTTCCACTACAGACAAATGGGAAGAACAGGCAACAACGATAAAATGTAAATTTCTTGAGAGAGGGTATAACGAGACAGTTGGACCAAAAAATTCAAGAAGTCAGGAGGATCGATAGATCGACTCTTACAAAATATAAAAAACCCAAAACAACAACAAATGAAGAGTCATTCGACATAGCGATGATCACAGAGTACAGTGATAACAAAAATATCATTGAAAAAATATTCAAAAAACATTGGGGCATACTAAAAGACGATGATCTGATAGGTGAAAAACTCCCTATTCAACCTAGGTTTATTTATAGAAAAACCAAGAACCTAAAGAATAAACTAGCCCCGAGCATACCTAAGAAAAAGACCGCCAGAGTTACAGACGTGTTTGGAAAAGAAATTAAAGGATTCTTTCCGTGCATATCATGCAAGTCTTGTAAACACGGCATAAAAGCATCATCCTTCATTTGCCATAACACCAAGGAAACATATAAGATCAAGGATCTAATCAGATGCCAAGACAAGGGCATTATATACATGCTTCAATGCTCATGTGGCCTACAATATGTAGGCCAAACTTCTAGAACCCTGAAGGATAGGATGCGAGAACATCTGCTACTGATCGAAAAACTAAATGTAGACACAGCTCTATACAAACACTTTGCAGATAAACATAAAGGTAATACTAAAGAACTCACCTTTCTAGGGATACAAAAGATCAAAAAGGATTGGAGAGGAGGGAATTATGAAAAAAGACTCCTCACAGTAGAATCCAGGTGGATCTTTAACCTAGATTGTCTATACCCAAGAGGTCTTAATAACAAAGAAGATTTGTCGCACCTTTTTAATATGGCCTAACTACATCAAACATTCTGAATTATAAATAGATTCACTACAAAAGGAATCTTCCTGGACCAAATCAACCCCTCTCAAAATGTCCTCACCAAACCAGAAATTCTGAATCGAAAACAGATACCTCAGAAAATTAATCTCCTTTTACCAAAAAATCTCTCTCTCAAATTACATCTTATGATTCAAGTCTTGATAAGAAACATCAGAAATAACATGTAAATAGGGTAATGACTAAAAGTAAACATTGTTACACTCCTGCGAAACCCATACTCCGCTCTAAGTCCCCATAAGTCCCCTAAGTTCTATAGGGATCATATATCCCCTCCATCTCCTTATAGTAATGAATCATCTATTTTAACGAAACATGTAGAAAACTGTTCATCTAGGTTAGTACACATTTCCATCTCCTTTATTATGTTCTACCAATTAAGTAGGTAGTATGTGAACATTCCAATTTTACATCACCAAAAAGTTGTAACGAAATTAGGAAAAGTTATCCTATAAAGAAGAATTCTCTTTAAGAAAATTCCAAATCACCAAACTTCTGAAAGCACAAAGAGCTTTTGAAAATATCCCTCATTATTTGAAAGAAAATATAGGGTACAACTCCTCTTTCCTTAATACACCAAAATCCACCCCCCATGTTATTTATTTATATAGAAATGACTCAAGTTTCTTTCCAAAAGATTTCCTTTTCTAGGAACGAATAAAGTGACATACGATTCCTCCATATATCTTCGTAAAAAATATATTATTAATACGTTAAAAATCTGTTTATCGACAGTCTCAAAATTTCAGTTGGGAACAAACATATTTATTGTGAGCAAATAGATACGATAGCTAAATCCGGCATCCTGATACTAAGACCTTCATTTTGAAGACCATCCAAATAAAAGAAATCCCCTAGAAGAACAATATTAGATAACACCATCACATTAGGATTAAGATTGTGAGCAAATAGATACGATAGTTATATCCGGCATCCTGGAACTAAGACCTTTATTTTGAAGACCATCCAAATAAAATAAATCCCCTAGAAAGAACAATATTAGATAACACCATCACATTAGGATTAATACAATCCTTACATTCAAATAGTACGATGAAACATCCACACTCCAACAATCAGGGCCATTGACATAGCCCATGAACACACCAATAGCAAGGCAGGATTAGGCAAACCCACTTTTCAGGACCAATCAAAGGCGCCAACCCGAGGCCGTGACGTCATGACCAATCAGGTTGGTCCGATCACGGACCTATTTTTAGCAGCCTAAAGAAACCCAAAAATGGTAAGGAAATAAACAAACCATATACACCCCCACTTCAATTGAAATATATCACCCAATTCGAGTATACGATCTAGACAAACTGATCGTAAAAATTACCTAGACCGGAAGTGACGTCACGTAACCCACGGAGGTATTAGGAAGGGACTAATAATAACAAAAACCCGTTTTTAACAACAAAGATTAAGCTTAAGAAATAATCCATTATTGCTTTATACTAAAGCAAGACAACTACACTTAATTATATTAAGAAACACTTAGCCCCAAAAAAGAAATTTAATTCGTCAAACCGGAAGTAAACATCAAAATTACTTCCGGTCAAATAACCTATATAAGGCTACCACTTGTGAACTAAAACCAGTCTTGAGAAAGGCCTAGCACGGGCCGAAACGCGTTGACCAGCACTGGTAAGCCTTATTTCATTATTTGCTGAACATTTAGGACAATCTACACTATATTTTTTCTCTTCTCTCTCCACAGGTTATTGCTTTTTTGTTTTTTCCATTTTTTCACTTATTCCAATTTGATTTGAAGATTTTTTGTTTGAGGATAAGGATTTTGAAGAATATTGGAGCACTCACATTTTTCCACACACCACTTTTATTGAGACATTTTCTACACCCAAGTTTGCATTATTTGTATTGATTTTGGAACAGTTTGGATACCACATTTCTTTCACTGTTATCTGGACTATATATATATATATATATATATATATATATATATATATATATATATATATATATATTTTTTTTGGACTATATATTTTTTGGACTATATTATATAATTTTTTGGATTTTATCCTGAGGAGTTTTTTTCACATACACATATTATTTGGATTTTATCATAGAGGAGTTTTTTTTTCACATTTTTTCATAGACTTTCCACTTTTTTCTCCTCAAAATTGATTGTTCATCGCTGCTATTTGTATACTATTGTATTGTACAGCATTGCTCAAGTATTATTGTATTGCTTTTATATTTCACTGTTTTATTCTACTTTTATCCCATTGTGTTATTTATCATGGATCCATGAAGCATTGTATGTTTACTTGTTTTTATCTGCAAAATATTCATTTTAAATTTATGTATTAAAACACATTTTTTAGACAACACTGAAGTTTAAATTCTATTTTCACAGTTTTATTCACCTAGCCTCCTTAGGGTAGGCGCCTGGGGTTACACCTCTATTTTCTTCTCTTACATTGGGTACCAGCTAGGAATACCCCCTCCCCCGGGCATATAGGTTGTTGTTAGGCGCTGAGGTCAACCTTTTCTAATTTTATATTGTAGCTAGCTTATGGTTTATTTTATAGGTAAGTATTTTTAAATAGGAATTATTTTGTTATTAATTTAAGTTTTATTTAGATTTATTTTAATTATATTTAAGTTAGGGGGTGTTAGGGTTAGACTTAGATTTAGGGGTTAATAAATTTAGTATAGTGGCGGTGACATTGGGGGCGGCAGATTTTAGGGACAGTAGATTAGGGGTTAATATTTAACTAATGTTTGCGAGGCGGTTTAGGGGTTAATATGTTATAGTGGCGGCGATGTCGGGAGCGGTACATTAGTGGTTAATTTTATTTTAGTGTTTCTGAGATGCAGGAGGACCTCGGTTTAGGGGTTAATAGGTAGTTTATGGGTGTTAGTGTACTTTTTAGCACTTTAGTTATGAGTTTTATGCTACGGCGTTGTAGTGTAAAACTCACAACTACTGACTTTTGAATGCGGTACGAATCTTGACGGGATAGGGTGTACCGCTCACTTTTTGGCCTCCCAGGACAAGCTCGTAATACCGGCGCTATGGAAGTCCCATAGAAAAGACTATACGCAATTTGCGTAAGTTGATTTGCAGTAAGGCCAAAAAAGTGTGCAGTGCCCCTAATTCTGCAAGACTCGTAATACCAGCGGTAGTAAAAAAGCAGCGTTATGAGGCTTAAAGCTGCTTTTTTTACTCATAACGCAAGACTCGTAATCTAGCCGATAGTCTTTTAAAAGCTTTACTGATTGATAAGCAAACTGCTAATTTGAACATAGGCCTTATACAAGTCACTAAAGTCCAAAACATGGTTCAGTATACTTTTAAGTAGCTTGCAGTAACGAAAGCCCAATAGACACTAGTGCTTGAATTGAACAGTAAAGGGTGAGGTTGACCGAGAATACCTGATAGGTGCATCTGGTTTGAAATAGCTGTCACTAGTAAGGTAGACACAGGTTTCTTAACATGCACAGGATACCCGTTGGTGAAACTGTCACGGGATACTAGATAGGTACTGCAGGCACAGCTTCAGGAACAAGGTGAGTATATACCTAGAGAGCTGCAGCCACAGCTGAAGACGGACTGAAGTCTCTGCATCCCCTTACGTGGGATGCCGAGATGAGGAGCAGCACGCTTGGCATTCGCCAAGACACCGGGTCTCTGATCCTGTAAATATCCTTACACCAAGAGTGTTTACAAGATTACTGAGAGCTCTATTGTTTTAACTAAAGGAATCTCTGTAGTTTCTTACTTAAATTAGCTTTTGGTTCAGGCTCCCTCTTTTTATCTGGCTGTGTCTTATACTCATATGGTACTTCAACTGGTTCCGATTCTTGATTGGAAAATAAATCTTCCAAAGAGCTCCTTCACTCCCTCTTTTAGAAAGCTACGGCTGTTATTTTAGCTGCCTGTCTTGAAGCCTTAATTCATATGGCATATTTGGTTGTGAGGAAAGATTTCCCTGAGCGCGTTACTACTCATTCTATTTATTAGGGCAGTTGCCATTTCTTGGGCTTTCAAGGTAGCTGCTTGGTGGACTTTGCACACTTTTTTCAAAATGTTATAACTTTGAGGTGTATGCTTCTTCTGAAGCTACTTTTGGATGGAAAGTTCTGCAGGCCGTAGAGCTTGATCAGTAACAACTGCCTGCACTAATTGTCCCTCATTTCATAATGATCTTGTGGACTTTACTGTTTTGGTATAAATTCCCACATGTGATGACTCTTGGACTCTCACTATCTGATTAAGGAAAACAACTTTTATGAATACCTGAATTTGTTTTAGTATGGTGAGAGTAGAAGAGTGCCACCTTTTTTATTCAGACAGTGGCAACAATTGTTTTGCACTTTTGCCCTGCTTTACATTCCCTGCTTTTCTGTTTTATACATCAACTTGGCTATATGTATGACTCAGTGGCGTCACTAGGGGGAGGCGGGGGGGGGGGCGGGCCGCACCCGGGTGACACCCACCAGGGGGTGACACCAAAAAAAAAAAAAATTTTTTTTTTTTTTTTAAATTTTATTGAAATTCAAAGAAATACAATGTTGAGATGCATAGATTTATTTTTATTAGAGGGGCTGGCATTTGTGAACATTGGTGGGACTGGGGAAGATGTAGACACACAATTTTTTTGCCCCTTGAGCCAGTGCTGCAATTTCAACAAATAGTTTTCCCGGCTGCTTTTGCTTGTTTGTACTTTGCTTCTCCCCTGCCCAATTTCGCTATGAATGTTGTGGGCATGCCGTGGGGCTTGCAAAGTTGCGCTGCTAGCCTAAACCTGCCTGCCTATCTGTGCTCACTGCTCAGTGACATGTGGAGCAGTGGAGTCATTCACTGCTGTGCTGTCTCTCTAAACGGGAACTGGCAAATCATGAGGGGATGCCTGGCACCTGACCGCATGACTGTTTGACACTGTCTTTAAAGTGAAGGAGCCACTTATGATGCCCACCAGACCATTACGGTTACGGTACACTAAGTGCACACTGAACAGGTAGGAGGGCGGGCGGGGGTCTGGGGGTGGGCAGAGTGCAGAGGTGATTGGCCATAAGAAGCGGTAGGCACGCGGCCCGGGGCTGTGCACTGACAGACTTGGAACAGAGTCAGAGAGCAGAATTTTCATAGTTTGCACCTAAACCTTTTCTTTAGTGATTTATTTTTAGAGTGCTCTGTTTATCTTTCATTTGATGCTCTGCTGAGCCAGGGAGCAGCTCTA